>NC_054704.1:34680295-34702795 GCF_016097555.1 Gigantopelta aegis | reverse complement strand
TAATAATAATAATAATAATAATAATAATAATAATAATAATAAAATGAATAAAAGAAAAAAGAAAGAACGAAAGAAAGAAAGAAAGCAAGCAAAAAAAAAAAAAAAAAAGAAGACAAAAAGGCACGCAACAATGAGAGTATTAATTAATGTTCTGCTGTTCTGTGATAGGAGGGTAGAACCAGCTTTGGTGGTGTCGTGGTTAAGCCATCGGTCATAAGGCTGTTAGGTACTGGGTTCGCAGCCCGGTACTGGCTCCCACCCAGAGCGAGTTACATTACAACATGGCTTTCGTGCTTATATTCAATTAATGTTCAAGCACGTTGTCCTGGACAAATGTTCAGCTATCTGAACTTTCTGCCTAAGACAGAGGTTAACAGCTAGTGGTTAGTGATAGATCGGTGTAGTGTTTCTGTCGCTCCACACTGAACCGTTGAAACCATCACAAGGTGCGGTCCTGTACAGAGCTGTGAACCCAGTACCCACTATACCACAGTGACCAGCTTAACCGAAACAGAGTGTGTGCGTGTGAGTAATTGTTTTGCATGCTTCCATCAGAGAACTGTTCAAGCACGCCTGTCGTGGGCACAACCTCTGACTTCGCCAGAGAGTTCTGTCCGTGACAGGAACCGAAACAGATATTTTTCTTCCTTTAAATACACTACAGAACAAGTACAAAAACAAGTGCTATCTCGTTCCAAACATCACAGTGCAACAATACCACCTGGCAAGATTACTGAAGCTTAGCTTGTCGAAAAGAGATATCTGTGATGAATGGACGGCTCGCATAAAGTGATTAAATATCCTGCTACAAGGCCATTAATCAAGTGGCTTTGAATCCTCATGAATTCCTTTAAGTAAAAATAAATTTAAAACTCCAAAATCAAAGGGAGGTAACACCAATACATTAGAAACAGAAAAACTGCAAGAGTTATACCCCTTGTATCACCTAGTTGGGAGCACAGGTACCCTCAACCAATAACACGGAATGTGCTATAGTTATGTTATGTATGTAACTATGCTATTAGTACTTTTTTGTTTGTTGGGGGTACTTGTGGTTTGGGGTACCTGTGGTTAGGGATGCATTCCAAGTCGAATCTGGTAGTCAACGCCACCATAATTATGTGGCCTGTGCTGCTATATGCAGAGCAACCTTTTAGTGAAAATATACATCATAAATACATATACCGGTATAGAGGATTGGTCACGAGTGTTTTTAATATGGAAAATATCAACCGAGTCTATGGTAATCGGTATTTGCCGAGGCTCTCCCGAGACAAATACCGATTAACTAGACGAGATTGACATTTTACATATTAAAAACCACGAGTAGCGAATTCTATTTATCCTATTGATAACATTTCTAAACTTTAATTCGATATTTAGTAAATCAAAAGTTGTAAGTCGCGTCACCGGTAGTTTAACGTCACACACATCAACTAAATCTCATCAAAACGTTACGCTCAGGTATACATGTCTTGTTGACTGTAAGCAAATGACCCATTGACAGCAAAACATTATTAACCGAGTTAATAATGATCAATATCAAATGGGTTTATGGGTCAGTTATAGAATAAATGTTCATGCGCGGTCGGTCTAGGATCGATCCCCGTTGGTGACATATTGGGCTATTTCTTGTCCCAGCCAGTACACCACGACTGGTATATCAAGGCCGTGGTATGTACGAGTATTAACATGTGATTTTGGAATGGTGCATTTAAAAGATCCCTTGCTACTAATGGAACAATGTACCGGGTTTCCTCTCTAAGATTATATGTAAAAATTATCAAATAGCCAATGATTAAAATAAATGTGCCCTAGAGGTGTCGTTAAACAAAACAAAGACAAATGTTTGTCTCTTGTGGCTATCCATATCACACACCTGCTCTTTCACATTATTAACCTTTAGCTGTGGGCTTAGACTGACCAATTCGGAGAGTGTTCAGTAGTTTCTTCTCACATTGCAAAGAAGGAAGGAAGGAAATGGTTTATTTAACGACGCACTCAACACATTTTATTTTCGGTTATATGACGTCCGTCATATGATTAAGGACCACACAGATATTGAGAGAGGAAACCCGCTGTCGCCACTTCATGGGCTACTCTTTTTGATTAGCAGCAAGGGATGTTTTATATGCACCATCCGACAGACAGGGTAGTACATACCACGGCCTTTGATATACCAGTCGTGTGGTGCACTGGCTGGAACGAGAAATAGTCTAATGGGTCCATCGACGGGGATCGATCCTAGACCGACCGCGCATCGACCGAGCGCTTTACCACTGGACTACGTCCCGCCCCGGCATTTTAAAGATACCCTTGTAACCACTGCTACGTTGTTACACTGATGATCCTACACATGCATCGGCTTTGTTTTGGAGGGTTTTTTTTCAGAAAAGCGTCATGATGTTTTATACGTTAAATGAATATTTATTAAGTTAAGTGTAGATACTGTATTATTAACTACATTTTGGGGTTATAGGTAGTACTAAACCAAATAACTTCCAGATGGGTCAAAGTTCGAGGTGCACCAAACTTTTGATAGAGAAGTGAACACCACAAGTCCTGTGATTGGTTATAAATGTGAGTGTGTTGGTTGTGAAAAAAAAAGCTTCATATAATAGTTTCATCTGGGTAAAAAAAAAAATGCAATTTTATTTCATCTAGTACCAATGTGTCAAGTAGCCTTGTGCTTGAAACATGTATGGGGTACCTGTAAAAAAAACGTACTCGAATTTTGTGCGGAACTAGGGTAGTCATAGACGCTACCCGTTATCTCAGAATCGAGCAGCTTGACCCCTAATTTTTCCTGATTCACTTTAAGTGTGAGGGATGGTAGTATTTATATCCGTGGCGTTTATGTCGGTTGATACGTTGCAGGTAGGAGTTGTAGCCACATATGTTACTATTGTCGTCTATGGGATTTGATTTGGTAGTATACACCCTATAGCACATATTCAGTGCATAATAAACAATATTATGATTTTGTCATTTTATTTAATTAAACTATACTGGTTGATTAATTAGCCATCACTCGGCCATGCAAGTTCACAATGACCTTGGCCTTGACAATAATCTCTGTATATGGCTCTGAATGGAGTTTGAATCAAAGTTAGCACTGAAGAAAAGTTGGTTTTGGCCTATAATTCATACTGTAAAGATTTCAATAATTTCTTTTTACATGGTATTTGATTTTGCCATATACAACTGCTCTTAAATATGGTATTATATATAGACAACCTGAACTAAGATTTTAATAGCAATTTATTTTTATATTAAAAATAGCATGTTCCAATAGTGGGTTAATGTCTTTAGTTTCCTTTAACATTATTAATTTTTATGTATGAAATTCTGAAAACTCAAATTTGTAAAGAACTTGATTTTTATTGTCATTTTGACATATTTATAGGGTGCTAAGTTATATTTTAGACAAATTTGTAGTTTTATGCAAAATTTAAAGTAAATTTGAAGAAAAACTTTACCAAAAACATAATTAAATTTGTTGTCACTATTGTGCCTTCTGTTCTTATTTGTACATAACAATAAGGTTGTTAAACATATACTTAGATCTCCAGATAATTTTTTCTTCTTAATAATCACTTAGTTAGCTATCATGAAAAGCATTTTGAGTTTATACTAGATTCAGAACAAATTTTTTCAGATTTGATTATCTGCCTTGGATTAAGTTGATAATTTATTTTATTGTTAAAGCTGTATTACCTAATGTTACTAGCTAAATAAAATGCTGGATTACAGATTGTAGGAATACATCTAATATACATATTGTATTCATCCGGATTAGAAAATAATGCAAGAAAGTAGATGTTCAGGTAATTTTGTCATTTAAAAATAGTTTTTTTCAGTAATTAATCAAAAATAAATGTGTGAAAGTTGCATGATAATTCCAGATATCCCAACTATTAAAACCTCCAACTACAGTAGGTGTCACGGGGATCCTATAATACCCGTAACTGAATAAAACACGATTATCCAAATATCTCTCCTAACTGTATATCTATTAGATCTCTCTGTATCGGGCAGTTTAAAACCCTAGTGGCTCGTCTCTAGGTATTTCAGAGATACGATCTTATATAAAGTATATATAATATAGCACGTTAGTTCACTAAAAGACACAACAAAACACAATACACTTTGGAATCTGTATTAATACTACGCTGACAAATGTACTGCCGCAGTAGTTAATTAACAACAACAAATAATAACAACCTAGAACTGATCACTTAATTAGTTAATCTCTAGGTGTCTAGTTTACACAATATTCTAATCACTTCACCGTGACACAACACCCACACGTGTGATAATTGAGAAACGCTGCCAGGGGAACTTAATTAGTAAAGGAATTACAACTCTATTCCTAACTGGTTAATGTTTAATTAACCCTTCACTACTCATTCAGTAACGTTGTAATACAGACTTAATACTGGTACCTATCACAATAAAGACAATAACCTACAGTTACAGGTCCTCTAGGATGACTGGCTAAGCTTTAATAATATTAGAACAGTGAATCCTACAGTTTACTTCGTCAGATTACCGGAAACACCGTCTAAATAATATTAATATAATACAGTATTAAAATATTTAAAGTCACATCAATCACATCAAGGTTATACACAGAGCAGAAAAATATATTTACCACGTCCGCACTGAACTTATATGTTTCGTCCGTTTCCCCTGCAGCCTTCCTATGTTTTCCCTGATATCTCTAAAACCCTAGCTATTTATTATAAAAACCGAATATCGCCTGGGGGCACATCGCGGTACCGAATACCTACAAGTGATATTTCCACAGCGACCAAGACGGCAATTTTCTCTTAGATGGCCAGACTTACTGTCGCCTAGTCGAAAAAATCACGGTTGTAAAACCCGCACTCGCGGAGGTATTACGTAACTACTGGCCACATGGCCTCCGCACCTAGTCTGGGTGTGTATTAGAGGGTACGGTCGCGCGGAGGTATTACATAACAAAGCCCACCTGGTCTTAAGTGCATATTGGGACTGCACGCGGCCTTCTAAATCAATTAATATCGCCACAGGCGAAAAGAATTTAAGAGCATGATCCGTCACACACCCTCACCTCAAAAAGGATATTTCCTCTACTCTAGGAATAGGGAAATATACTACATTAAAACAAAAAGTGCGTTAACGACGCACCCGGGCATTTATAACACATAGTAAGGTGACTACCAGTAATCACACTGAGTCTCTGAGTCCCTGGTATACAATAAAATATATAAAAACAAAACAGAAATCAAGAACGTCAACACATTATCACAACGTTTAACTTCGGGACAGGGCATCAGCGATTACATTGGAAGTGCCCTTGATGTGTTCAATAGCAATTGGGAATTCCTGTAGAAGAAGACTCCACCTCAAAACTCTCTGGTCGGTGGCTTTCATTCTGTGAATGAAAGTGAGCGGATTATGGTCCGTAAAGACAACCACTTCATGCACTGCCGATTTCACGTAGATCTGAAAATGCTTCAGAGCTTGTACCATGGCCAAAGCTTCCTTCTCTATAGTGGAATAGTTCACCTGGTGTTTGTCAAACGTTTTGGAGAAGAAACTTACAGGATGGTCCAGTCCATTTTCGTCTTCCTGGAACAGCACAGCTCCAGCTCCCACGTCACTGGCATCCACAGCCAGCTTGAAAGGCATTCGGTAGTCTGGTGCTGCCATCACGGGAGACGAGGAGAGCATCTGCTTGAGACGGTTGAATGACTTCTCGCATTCATCTGACCACTGGAACTTCGTTTCCTTCTTTTTCAGTGTCGCACGTTTTCCAGGTTTTCTCCGATAGGTATGCTGTCGAATCGGTGTAGCGTTGGGTTCCAAGCGCACATCCTGGCTTTAGGTATTGGTAACCGTTGGAAAGTCCTGACAAATGGAAGCATTGTCTTGTATCAACGTAGTCAACTTTGCTCGCTGGGGGCTCAAGTCTGCTAGAATCTGGCTGTTCGTCAACTTGATCTCTGCAGTCTTGACGTCATCACAGGAAATTGAGTGACTCTCAATTTGGACCTGTAACACTGGAACTATCGGCAGTCTGTCAAAATAACCTTTTAGCAAATTGATGTGACAATACCTACTTTTCCTAACCCTATCAGGAGTGTTTATCACATACCCTTTCTCATTAACCCATTTGTGCACAACATAGGGCCCGAAATACCTGTTCTGTAATGTACCCCGTTTAATGGGAAGGTACAGTAGCACCTTATCCCCTGGTTTAAATTCCCTCTCTTCTCTTTCTCTATCTCTATCTTCTTTTTCTCTATCTCTATCTTCTCTTTCTCTCTCTTTCTCTCTCTCTCTCTCCCTCTCTCTTCTCTCTCTCTCTCTCTCTCTCTCTCTCTCTCTCTCTCTCTCTCTCTCTCTCTCTCTCTCTCTCTCTCTCTCTCTCTCTCTCTCTCTCTCTCATGCACGTTCTTCTCTTTCGTACTCAAGTTTTTTAAAAGCTAATTGTTGTTCCACACTTAACTCATTATCTCTATCTCTGGAACAATCTCACTGTCTTCCATAACGGGACTATCACCAAAAACGTCCTGGATAATAATTGTCTTTATATCACCTAAGGTTTTACATGATGTTAACTCAATTTCCCGCTCACTGGCGATTTCAACTAACTCGGCCTTACGTGCTCGCTTAATCTCCACTACACTGAGCATAGGCCTATCCAGCAAATTCTTATCCATGTTTAGATATGACGCACTTATTATTAATTAATTTTCTAGTGAACAACGTTGCTACTTCTAGTAAATTTGTAAAAATAATTTATAAAGCCCCCATTTACAAACAATACTTTTTAAAATATGCATGTCCCGTGTGACGGAACATGCTCTTAATTTGTTTTCGCCTGTGGCGATATTAATTGTTTTAGAAGGCCGTGTGCAGTTCCAAATTGCACTTAGCTAGGTGGGCAACTTGTTACGTAATACTTCTGCGCGACGGTCATCGAGATTTTCTAATACACACCCAGAGGAGGTGTGGTGGCCATGTGGCTAGTAGTTACGTAATATCTCCGGTAGTGCTGTTTATGGCCAGGGGATTGCTCGCGGTTTGGCGACAACCAGACTGACGATCAGAGAGAAATATACCGACTCTGGGAGAGTTGGAATATCAGATGATAGGGGGAGGACCGCCTTGTACCCCCAGGCGATATTCTGTTTTTAAAAAAATTGCTAGGGTTTAGAGATATGTGGGAGAACTAGGAAGGCTCCAGGGGATCACGGACGTCGTCCACTGAACGATCTATATTAGTTCAGACGGGACTTTGGTAAATATATATTTTCTGCTCTGTTGTATAACCTTGATGTGATTGATGTGACTTTAAATATTTTAATACTGTATTATACCAATATTCTTTAGACAGTGTCTTCGGTCATCTGACGAAGTAAATCGTAGTCTTACTGTTCTATATTTATACGAGTATTTGGTAATATAAAGCTTAGCCAGTCATCCTAGAAGACCTAGGTAAACTGTAGGTTATTGTCTTTATTGTGATATGTACCAGTATTAATTCTGTGTTACAAAGTTACTGAATGAGTAGTTAAGGGTTAATTAAAAATTAACCAGTTAGGAATAGTGTTGTAATTTCTTTATTAATTAAGTTCCCCTAGAAGCGTTTCTCAATTATCACACGTGTGGGTGTTGTGTCACGGTGAAGTGACTAGCATATTGTGTAATCTAGACACCTAGAGATTAACTAATTAAGTGATCAGTTCTGGGTTGTTATTATTGTTGTTATTAATTAACTACTGCGGCAGTACATTTGTCAGCGTAGGTTAATACAGATTCCAAAGTGTATTGTGTTTTGTTGTGTTTTCTAGTGAACTAAACGTGCTATATTACATATACTTTATATAAGATCGTATCTCTGATCATACCTAGACGAGCCATACTCGGGTATATACCGCCTGTTACAGAGAGATCTAATAGATATACAGTTAGGAGAGATATTTGGACAATCGTGTTTTATTCAGTTACGGGTATTATAGAATCCCCGTGACATCCCGTTTCAGATCCGGGACGAGCGCCCCAATTTTCACTCCTGTCACGGGGATCCTATAATACCCGTAACTGAATAAAACACGATTATCCAAATATCTCTCCTAACTATATATCTATTAGATCTCTCTGTATCGGGCAGTTTAAAACCCTAGTGGCTCGTCTCTAGGTATTTCAGGGATACGATCTTATATAAAGTATATATAATATAGCACGTTAGTTCACTAAAAAAACACAACAAAACACAATACACTTTGGAATCTGTATTAATACTACGCTGACAAATGTACTGCCGCAGTAGTTAATTAACAACAACAAATAATAACAACCCAGAACTGATCACTTAATTAGTTAATCTCTAGGTGTCTAGTTTACACAATATTCTAATCACTTCACCGTGACACAACACCCACACGTGTGATAATTGAGAAACGCTGCCAGGGGAATTTAATTAGTAAAGGAATTACAACTCTATTCCTAACTGGTTAATGTTTAATTAACCCTTCACTACTCATTCAGTAACCTTGTAATACAGACTTAATACTGGTACCTATCACAATAAAGACAATAACCTACAGTTACAGGTCCTCTAGGATGACTGGTTAAGCTTTAATAATATTAGAACAATGAATCCTGCAGTTTACTTCGTCAGATTACCGGAAACACCGTCTAAATAATATTAATATAATACAGTATTAAAATATTTAAAGTCACATCAATCACATCAAGGTTATACACAGAGCAGAAATATATATTTACCACGTCCGGACTGGAACTTATATATTTCGTTCAGTGGACGACGTCCGTTTCCCCTGCAGCCTTCCTCTGTTTCCCCTGATATCTCTAAAACCCTAGCTATTTATTATAAAAACCGAATATCGCCTGGGGGCACATCGCGGTACCGAATACCTACAAGTGATATTTCCACAGCGACCAAGACGGCAATTTTTTCTTAGATGGCCAGACTTACTGTCGCCTAGTCGCCAAAATCACGGTTGTAAAAACCCACTCGCGGAGGTATTACGTAACTACTGGCCACATGGCCTCCGCATCTGGTCTGGGTGTGTATTAGAGGGTACGGTCGCGCGGAGGTATTACATAACAAAGCCCATCTGGTCTTAAGTGCATATTGGGACTGCACACGGCCTTCTAAAACAATTAATATCGCTACAGGCGAAAATAATTTAAGAGCATGTTCCGTCACAGTAGGCTATAAATAAAATATAGTCGGGAATATTGGGGGCTGCCAATGGTTTTGATGGTTCATTATGAAAATCAGCATGGCCGATGGAATTTGAAATTCCCACACCTGGTAACTTGAAGACACCCACACCCAGCATACAGGATTTCCTCCCAACACTAATGTTCAGGACATTAAGTCATTACTTCATACAGGTACAGTCATGTTTGTGTTTCCTTCCTCAGACAGTGTATTTTTTTAATACTGATATTTCTTTGATGTGCCTGTTAAGGTCTTCATAATCTAGGGGTCAATCAAGTGCATGTGTTTTAATGGAATTCTTTAAAGGGGTAGAGGTACTCTGACTATCTTTGTTGTCTCTACATATATACCTGAGTACACACACACAACTGAAAGTAAATATCTTCAGGAGCTTTATTTTGAAACATTTTGTTGTTTAATATGACATATTGCATTTGTACAAAACTATATGCAATATATATGCTTTTTGAGGTGTACATTATATTAGGTTGCACTGTAGAAACAACAGTTTCAGTGAGGTTGTCAGTTTATGTCAGAATACACCAGATCCTGGTTGTCATAAAGACACATAGCTGGACACTTTTAGAAAAATGTATGTTATCAGTATAGGTAGTACTAAACCAAATAACTTCCGGATGGGTCAAAGTTCGAGGTGCACCGAACTTTTGATAGAGATGTGAACACCACAAGTCCTGTATTTGGTTATAAATGTGAGTGTGTTGGTTGTAAAAAATAATAGTTTCATCTTGGTAAAAAAAATATGCAATTTTATTTCATCTAGTACCAATGTGTCAAGTAACCTTGTGCTTGAAACATGTATGGGGTACCTGTAAAAAAAAAGTACTCGAATTTTGTGCGAAACTAGGGGAGTCATAGACGCTACCCGTTATTTCAGAAACGAGCAGCTTGACCCCCAATTTTTTCTGATTCACTTTAAGTGTGAGGGATGGTAGTATTTATATCCGTGGCGTTTATGTCGGTTGATACGTTGCAGGTAGGAGTTTTAGCCACATATGTTACTATTGTCGTCTATGGGATTTGATTTGGTAGTATACACCCTTTAGTTAGATATATCTTTTATATTGTTTTCATGTTAAATTTTTTAAATGTATTTTAATGTAATATTTGTATATTTTATGTGTCGATTATTAATATTTTATAGTCTCTCGTAACTCCACATGGAGTGGCTCAGTGCTCTTTTAGAATTTATTGTTTTTAGTGATGTTATATGTTTTAACTGAGATTATTACAAAAGGTTCATTCCATTCAATCACTTTTTCCATCAGTATTTTGTTTCAGCTTGCATCAAAACACGCCTTGAGGAGTAAATAGCAGCATCTTCTTACATTAGCAGTCAAATGAGACAGATACTAATAAGCGGTGTTGTCATCTGGGGGAAAATAATATTAATAAACATAAAACGAAAAACTCACACGGGAAGCAAGCATGTAAGAAGAAACGAGTTCTTTTTTTCACTCAGGATTGCGTCCCCTTAAACTCATCGTAGGAATTGCCGCTGGCCATATATTTTATCGTCTTGTTTCACAATAATTGACATATAACGAGACGAAATAAGCGGACTGACTTAATTTCCTGTATAATGTCCTGTCTCAGTAACCCACTACGGTTATAAACCGGTAACATCAATGATTGCAGCGTATTTGTATTACGAAAATAATTATATATTTTACAACTCGTTAAGCTTTACATTTTATAGTGAACCCAGTATTAAGAATCTATTTTAGAGAATATTAAAAAGGTTTAGCATAATCGGCTGCTGAATAGAGATCATTTTACTCCAAAATAAATAGAAATGCAAGTTGTTGAACTGCATGGGGACCTAAAAGGCGACTCCACACGACACGACGGCCTCGTACGAGAAAAGCCACGAGAATAGCAAATTGAGACATTTTATCGGTTGCTGTGTAATCGGCTATCCTCGTACAAGATACTCGTATCGTGTGACATCGCCTTTAGTAAATGTACCTGCTGAAGCATATTTCACAGTATACTTATGGATTTGAAAACGAAAAAGTGCAATAAACTAAAATTATATTTATAAAAATAAAATATAGACATACTTATCTTGCGTAAAATCATCTTTGAGGATTTAAGCTAAAGTGAAAGTTTATACTGAAGTGGGATTGGCCCCCGACAGTATTAGTAGTATTAGGGCCTGTCTGGGGTCATGATCTACTTTCCCGTGATCACGTGACCTTGGTAGGAAACAATGGCCTTTGTCTAGGTGGGTGCTGGCCTTTGTGTAGGAAACAATGACCTTTGTATAGGTGGGTGCAGGTGTCTGACCTTGGTAGGAAACAATGGTTTTTGTATAGGAAACAATGGCCTTTGTATAGGTGGGTGCAGGTGTCTGACCTTGGTAGGAAACAATGGCTTTTGTGTAGGAAACAATGACACAATGGTCTTTGTGTAGGAAACAATGAAACAATGGCCTTTGTGTAGGAAACAATGGCCTTTGTATAGGTGGGTGAAGGTGTATGGTCTCGGTAGGAAACAATGACCTTTGTGTAGGAGACAATGGCACAATGACCTTTGTATAGGAGACAATGGCCATGGAGGAAACAATGGCCTTTATGTAGGAGACAATGACCTTGGTGCATGTGTGCGATCATGGTGTATTCAATTCAATGTATTGCCTATTACCAAACAAACTGGTGTCAGCAAACAAATAAAAGCAAAGAAACAACAACAATTAATAATAACAATATGTACAGGCCAGGTGTAAGTCTGACGTTGGTTTTGGCTTCATTGTATAACGTCTACTGTGTTGTTGTATTTTTTTATTCACAGTGGACATAGACGTGAATGTTTTTTTACAGTGTTTTATTCTAGACACCCAAAATAATAGCCGTTAAAATATGTCTCGTGGGGAAGGACTGTAGCTGTTTGCTGACTGTTTGGTCTAAAATGAGGCTTTCATGTCGCCAGACAAAATGCGTGTGTGATGATTTTCATTCATTTGTATTTCTTTAGCACATTGTCGACGTTTTCTTTGTTGTCGTCATTCAGCCATTCATTCATTCGCTTTATAATAGAGGAGTACTTTATCAGACCTTTTCATCAGCCCTCATACAAAGGCATTTTATTACGCCTCTCCGAGTGTTTATGAAACCAGGTGAACTGCAAAAGACATACCGACGGGTGCCTGTCTTAAGTAGCAGAATAAATTTGTTATGGTATGCACACTGACCGTCAAAGTTTGTTTGTGTTTAGCGACATCACTAGAGGACATTGGTTTATGAATCATCGGTTATTGGATGAAAAACATAATTTTGACAGTTTTAGAGAGGAAACTCGCTACATTTTTTCCATGAGTAGCAAGGGATCTTTTATATATACAATCTCATACCCCTTATGGGGCCAGTATTTCATAATTAAATACAAACTTTTGTGTGTGTGTGTGTGTGTGCGTGTGCTGGTGTTGACTGAATTAGGTCAAACGCGAAGGTGGTAACTAGTGTGTGTGTGTGTGTGTGTGTGTGTGTGTGTGTGTGTGTGTGTGTGTGTGTGTGTGTGTGAAACACCCCAGCCCATTGCTATGAAGAAAGAAAGAAAGAAAAAAATGTTTTATTTAACGACGCACTCAACACATTTTATTTACGGTTATATGGCGTCAGACATATGGTTAAGGACCACACAGATTTTGAGAGAAAACCCGCTGTCGCCACTACATGGGCTACTCTTCCGATTAGCAGCAAGGGATCTTTTATTTTCGCTTCCCATAGGCAGGATAGCACAAACCATGGCCTTTGTTGAACCAGTTATGGATCACTGGTCGGTGCAAGTGGTTTACACCTACCCATTGAGCCTTGCGGAGCACTCACTCAGGGTTTGGAGTCGGTATCTGGATTAAAAACCCATGCCTCGACTGGGATCCGAACCCAGTACCTACCAGCCTGTAGACCGATGGCCTGCCACGACGCCACCAAGGCCGGTTGCTATGAAGAAAGAACGCGTGACTGCAACTCAACGCTCCAACCTAACCTATACTCTTTTAACTGCATTTTAAACACGAGTATTTCCCTAGAGTACAAGTCTTTATAGACAACCAATGTATTATGTCTGGTACATCAAAGGCCGTGGTATGTGCTGTCCTGTACACACACCTCTTGCTACTATAAAGTAGCGGCAGAAATATTCATTCACAAATCTAGTTATAGAGTAGAATACAAAAAAAACACAAACGCAATGGTTGAGAGAGAGAGAGAGAGAGAGAGAGAGAGAGAGAGAGAGAGAGAGAGAGAGAGAGAGAGAGAGAGAGAGAGAGAGAGAGAGAGAGAGAGAGAGAGAGAGAGAGAGAGAGAGAGAGAGAGAGAGAGACGATATGCCACACGTGATTAATCCATTAGTGTAAGTCGGCGACACGCGTGCCGCCATGGGTTTAACAAGTAGTACGTGTTAACCAAAGGGAAATAACTGCATTTTTATACAGAAAATTTCTCTAGAGTACTAGCCTTCGTACAGGGCTTTTTAATTACCAAATGGGTATATACAGTGATCGATCTAGGATCGATCCCCGTCGATGGCCAAATAGGCTATAGCCAACCAGTGCATTATGTCTGGTATATCAAAGGCCGTGGTATGTGCTGTCCTGTACACACAACTCTTGCTACTATAAAGTAGCGGTAGAAATATCCAATCACAAATCTAGTCATAGATTAAAAAACACAAAAAACAAACGCAATTGTTTGGTTTTTAATTTGTTTTATTTCTAAAGTACAATCACTATAGACAACTACATATGCAATGGACACACATTGGGTTACATCGAGAGGCCTTAAGTGAATAATATGAGTGTTCATTTCTCTTCATCTTCGTGCTCATCATCAGTATCATCATCGTCGGTATCGTCGTCGTCTTGTTCATCCAAATATTCGCCGATCCAGGAACGATACTGATTTAATTTAGAACGAATCTCTGGTCTGAGATCTCTGTCTGGATTCACAAACTGAAGAATTTTCCTGGTGTTAGGACCTTTGTCAAAGTAATGCATATAGGTCAGAAAGCGAGAGTACATGCAATGTCTTCATGTTTTTATCTTCGTAGCGTTTCCTCTTGCTTTGGAGATAATCATGATTGATGTCGAATTCACGTTCCACCATGAGACGAATGCCTTCGTTTTCCAGATCGGACGACGGCTCTTCATTTCCCTCCTCGCACGTTGTCACCTGTCCCTGCAAGTCACTCCCGTCTTTAAAGACCAGACCACACGTATCGCAAGACTGCATCCTCTTGATCTTTTTCAGATAGGGCTCTACCTCATCATCTTCTTCGTCGTCACTTTCGTAGGCGGGTATGCCTGGTAGTTTTCTCTTGAATGCGTCCCTTTGCATGATTTGCACGTAGAGCTCTTTTTTCGACGGTGGTTGAAACTCTTCTGAGACATTCGCCGTTACGCTCGTGCTTATATACCATCCGGACAGCCCCGTCTCTAAACCATTAGGTCGAAGGCGCCAATGTTCGGGCGTGGTCGGTTTCAAGTCCACCAACAGATGTCCGTAGGGCCTGTGGGTAGCTTCCTCAAACCGATGCATGAAATGACGAGTGTTTTCCGGATACATCTGCCGTGCCAACGTCAGAACTTGCTGCTTGTCGATGGGGTTATTGAACAGCGCTAGATAATGCAGTTTCTTCTCTGTGTCGGATCCTTGCTGTGATACAGGTTCTGGTTGATGGCGATGACGGATAAGTTTCTGTGATGACTTCCTTCTGTGAACAGGTCAGTGATCCTTGGGTCTTTTCCAGCTGTACACATCAGGTCGTCCAACACGATGAGATTTCTGACTCTGGGATCCAAATAATGATCCTTTTTCAAATTCTCGGGTATGCCTTGAACAAATTTCACTCGAGCAACCATTTTTATCGTATCATAGAGAGGTTGCCATCGTTTGTAGAGCCAGATGATGCGCTGAGGAGGCGGCTGGATTTTACCATCCCTCAACAATTTGTATACCAAAAATGTCTTTCCACACGACGTGGGTCCCGACACGATCATGGTGAAGGGATGTAGCAATCTTAGGGGATGCTTCTGCTGTGGTGGTGGTGGTGGTGGTGGTGGTACTGGTGGAGGCTGCTGTGGTGGTGGTGGCTGCCGCGGTGGTGGCTGATGTGGTGGTGGTGGTGGTGGCTGCTGTGGTGGTGGTGGTGGTGGTGGCTGCTGTGGTGGTGGTGGTGGTGGCTGTTGTGGTGGTGGTGGTGGTGGTGGTGGTGGTGGCTGCTGTGGTGGTGGTGGTGGTGGTAGACCTTTAGCATGTTTTTGTTGAAAATGTCTTAACATGGCGTCTCTGCGCGAGAATGTGAAACCACATTCTGAACATGTGCTCTGCATGACGACTCTAAATGAAATGACGATATCTGACCCACGTAGTTCCTTTTATAGTTTATTTAGAAATGCTTCTTCAGTTTCGGGGCTTTCCAGCCCGTACCACTTTGTTGTTGTTGTTGTTGTTTCCGTTTCAGATCGGCCTTGGCTTGCTCTACCACCTGCTGTCTTGGGGACACCATGACGACTTTGGGTGTCGGAGGCTTGTTCTGTTCCTCTTTTTCTTTTTTCCATGTAGGGTCATACAGTTCTAGACATCGATCTACACTGTACATCATCTGACTTTTCCCACCACGTTGCACTGGAAAATGAGGTTGAAGTTTACCTTCTGCCTGCAGTTTATAGAAACGGGTCCACTTATCCACGTCGGGTACATATAACTTGTACTGGTCTGACATGTTGCTCCTCTGAAGGTTCTACCTCAAATGACGAGTTTTCCAAAACTATTTTACATATATACCTTATGACGCATAAAGATATGGTACAGGAATGTTTGAATGTGTGTGATACGTATGACCAGTGCCCCTCCTCCCAGGCACAAATCTCATCGTGCGAGCTCCCAAAAAACATCGTTACCAACATATTACCCTTTACCAGTGTCACTACCATAGGGACACGTCCAGAGACACACTCATGGACGCAGGACATAACTAAGAAAGCTGAGTTGCAGTCACGCGTTCTTTCTCCATAGCAATGGGCTGGGAGTGTTTCACACACACACACACACACACACACACACACACACACACACACACTAGTTACCACCTTCGCATTTGACCTAATTCAGTCAACACCAGCACACGCACACACACACACACACACAAAAGTTTGTATTTAATTATGAAATACTGGCCCCATAAGGGGTATGAGATTGTATATATAAAAGATCCCTTGCTACTCATGGACAAAATGTAGCGGGTTTCCTCTCTAAAACTGTCAAAATTAAGTTTTTTATCCAATAACCGATGATTCATAAACCAATGTCCTCTAGTGATGTCGCTAAACACAAACAAACTTTGACGGTCAGTGTGCATACCATAACAAATTTATTCTGCTACTTAAGACAGGCACGCATCGGTATGTCTTTTGCAGTTCACCTGGTTTCATAAACACTCGGAGAGGCGTAATAAAATGCCTTTGTATGAGGGCTGATGAAGAGGTCTGATAAAGTACTCCTCTATTATAAAGCGAATGAATGAATGGCTGAATGACGACAACAAAGAAAACGTCGACAATGTGCTAAAGAAATACAAATGAATGAAAATCATCACACACGCATTTTGTCTGGCGACATGAAAGCCTCACTTTAGACCAAACAGTCAGCAAACAGCTACAGTCCTTCCCCACGAGATATATTTTAACGGCTATTATTTTGGGTGTCTAGAATAAAACACTGTGAAAAAACATTCACGTCTATGTCCACTGTGAATACAAAAATACAACAACACAGTAGACGTTATACAATGGAGCCAAAACCAACGTCAGACTTACACCTGGCCTGTACATATTGTTATTATTAATTGTTGTTGTTTCTTTGCTTTTATTTGTTTGCTGACACCAGTTTGTTTGGTAATATGCAATACATTGAATTGAATACACCATGATCGCACATCTACACCAAGGTCATTGTCTCCTACATAAAGGCCATTGTTTCCTCCATGGCCATTGTCTCCTATACAAAGGTCATTGTGCCATTGTCTCCTACACAAAGGTCATTATTTCCTACCGAGACCATACACATGCACCCACCTATACAAAGGCCATTGTTTCCTACACAAAGGCCATTGTTTCATTGTTTCCTACACAAAGACCATTGTGTCATTGTTTCCTACACAAAAGCCATTGTTTCCTACCAAGGTCAGACACCTGCACCCACCTATACAAAGGCCATTGTTTCCTATACAAAAGCCATTGTTTCCTACCAAGGTCAGACACCTGCACCCACCTATACAAAGGTCATTGTTTCCTACACAAAGGCCAGCACCCACCTAGACAAAGGCCATTGTTTCCTACCAAGGTCACGTGATCACGGGAAAGTAGGTCATGACCCCAGACAGGCCCTAATACTACTAGTACTTAGGTTTCAGTCTGTTTCGGTCCGTTTAATTCGGTTTCGGTAACTAGCCGGACCGGCACTTTGATGAGTAATCGTGTGGCAGTGTTGGTATAAAGTGTTTCTACTGGCAGAGGCTAGCGGGAAAATCCGTATTAGCTCAGCGTGTACAGTGTGGGTCTCTCTTGTTCGAATCCCCTAAGTAGAAGGAAGGAAGGAAATGTTTTATATAACGACGCACTCAACACATTTTATTTATGAATATATGGCGTCAGATATATGGTTACGGTTCACACATATTTTGAGAGAGGAAACCCGCTGTCACCACTCCATGGGCTACACTTTTCGATTAGCAGCAAGGGATCTTTTATATGCACCATCCCACGGACAGGATAGTACATACCACGGTCTTTGTTACACCAGTTGTGGAGCACTGGCTGAAACAAGAAATAGTCTAATGGGTCCACCAACGGTGATGGAACCTAGACCGTCCGCGCATCAAGCGAACGCTTTACCACTGGGCTACGTGTTATATTTGGAGCCGACTAAGAGTCTGGGTGTGTTTTTAAATAATTTAAGAAAATTGGGTACTACAAACTTTAAAGATATTCATTTATAAACCTAATTTTCTGTACTTGAGATCTAAACACCAGTAAATATGTATACCATGCAATGCTGAGACGCCAGTTACTGCTATATATTTACGTCTTATCTATTCTTCACAATTGGATACATTTGTGTGTAGGGAAGGGACGCAGTTCGACTGGGATCGATCCCCGTCGGTGGGCCCATTCGGTTATTTCTCGTTTCAGCCAGTGCACCACGACTGGTATATCAAAGGCCGTGGTATGTGCTATCCTGTCTGTAGGATAGTGCGTATAAAATATTCCTTATTACTAATGGAAAAATGTAGGGCGTTTCCTATGTCAACACTATCAAATATTTAACATCCAATAGCCGACGATTTATAAAATCAATGTGCTCTAGTGGTGTCGTTAATTATTATTTAAAAAAAATTGATGTGATGTCTTCAGTCAACTTATTTACGTTGTCACACTGTTTATAATCTGTATTTGTATTGCATTTTTCATATTGCTGTAATAAGTGTTGTGTAATATACTTTATGTAATAAACTCTCTTCTTCTTTGCAAGAAGTAGAACAACAGTTTTAATAGGACAGTGTGGACTATTATATTTATTACTAAATGTGGTGCTGCCATACTTCAGAACAGCAACACATACGATATCCGAAAAACACTGTAATGAATAATTCAGCCTAAATACACAAAATCGTGTCCAAAATTCCACTAAATCATATTCCTTATCCCGGGAGAATTGCTACCATTAAGGGTTCATGTGAGGGCCAATTGCTTCATCGAATTACAAGATGTGCACAGTTTGTCCGCATCATCACCCGCCTCTTATTGGCTTCTCGACGCTTCGTTGCCTTTTGGTGCGATAAGGCGACGGATGAATCATCCTGTGTAAACAATCCAAGGCAGAAATTGTATTAATATGGGTTATTTGAAATTCCCGGATATAATAAATAGACATCTCATAGGCCTTGACAGCGCAGTCGTCGTATCATGCCGTCTGAGGTTCCCAGATACTGGGTTCGAGTACCAGTACTGGTTCTAAGGTGGAGCGGAGAGAACGCTATGCTGACATCCCAGTTCTCTTCATTTAAATGGACATACCCTAGTTTTTAAACACTAAGGCATATTTTTTACTATTAGAGCCGTTTTTGATACTGAAATTATACTTTACTTAGATTGTATTGTTTAGATTATCCATTTCCGTATCACAAAATGTATTTATCATATTTTTAAAAACGCACGCGCGTCTCAGAAGAAACATTTATGGAGTAGAGGTTTTGTCTATTTTTAGTGGGTATTTCACCATTTCAAAGTGGCACTCATGTTTCACTCAACTGTAACTTTATCCCAATGTGTTACAGGTTTGTAGATTAACTAAACTTAGTGTTCATTTTTACGGGTTAAAACTAGGGTCTGTCCCTTTAAGGAAAGTAAAAAAGAAAGATGTTTGACGACACCGCAACACATTTTAAACTACGGCTATTCAGTGTCAAAAGTGGTCGAGAGAGACCGAGAGGAAATCCAGTGTCGCACATAGGCTACTTCTTCAGAAACGCGGCAAATAATCTTTTATATGCATTTTTCCATATGCAGGACACCACATACCACGATGTACCAGTTATGGGGTACCGGGTGGTAACATGATCTATTGCATCCGTTAAAAAGTGCATATACAATATCCTTCTGTGTGAAACGGTACCAGTAACATATTTGTCGGCAGCGGGTTTCGTCTCTGTTGTTTTTCTTTACGTTACATGTCTTCATTACCAAGCCTTAACCACCTAATAGGTGTTGACTAAACAGTCACTGGGTGAACTGAGGGATCGTTAAATAAACATTCATCAAATCAAAACCCATAGATATTAATATCAACACAATGCCATTCTGCTCCAAGATAAAAAAGAAAAGAAATTTGCATCACATCGCCCAAGACTAGTGGAAGAAACCGGGAGTTTACAATGATCATTTCCAATATAACAGTACATATCCTTGACTGACCTAAACAGTATTTATAAGGTTTCACATCTAAACGATTTGATACAGCCCGTACAAATCGATTTTGTACGATTCCAATTTAATTGGACAAATATGTCGCCCGTATCATTTGTTTTTGAATGATCTGCTCTGTCGTTTTTAATTAAATCGCCAAGGTTGGACAGATCCATCAATTAATCCAAGTGTTCGGATAAATAACACACGTATAATTTAATTGTTCTCTGGGTTTTAAAAACCTTTTTCTGTCTTTCTTTGTTTTCTAGGGGCGAGACGTAGCCCAGTGGTAAAGCATTCGCTTGATGCGCGGTCGGTTTAGGATCGTTGGCCTATTTCTCGTTCCAGCCAGTACATCTGGTATAACAAAGGCTGTGGTATGTACTATCCTGTCTGTGGGATGGTGCATATAAAAGATTCCTTGCCGCTAATCGCAAAAGTGGCGACAGCGGGTTTCCTCTCTCTATATCTGTGTGGTCCTTAACCATATGTCTGACGCCATATAACCGTAAATTTCCTTCCATCCTTCTCTCTCTCCCTCCCTCCCTCTCTCTCTCTCTCTCTCTCTCTCTCTCTCTCTCTCTCTCTCTCTCTCTCTCTCTCTCTCTCATTCTCTCTCTCTCTCTCTCTCTCTCTCTCTCTCTCTCTCTCTCTCTCTCTCTCTCTCTCTCTCTCTCTCTCTCTCTCTCTCTCTCTCTCTCTCTCCCCCTCTCTCTCCTCCTCTCCCCCCCATATCCATCTCCTTCTCTATCAACCAATGCAGAATGAAAAAGAAGTTTTATTTGACAATATTCTCTAAATAATTTGATGTGTTATTAAACCTTCGCCATCTAGTAAAACACGCACAGACATGGCATTGACTGAGCTGCAAGTTATGTTGGAGTTAACTACTGTTGAAAAGTTAAAGTTTGATTTGTTTAACGACACCACTAGAGCACATGGATTTATTAATCATCGGCTATTTAATGTCAGACATTGATAATATTGACATATAGTCTTTGTGACGGTACATGCTCTTAATTTTGTTTTCGCCTGTGGCGATATTAATTGTTTTAGAAGGCCGTGTGCAGTTCCAAATTGCACTTAACCGGGTGGGCAACTTGTTACGTAATACTTCTGCGCGACGGTCCTCGATCGGTACGCCTAATACACACCCAGAGCAGGTGTGGAGGCCATGTGGCTAGTAGTTACGTAATATCTCCGGTAGTGCTGTTTATGGCCAGGGGAATGCTCGCGGTTGGCGACAGCCAGTCTGGCGATCTAAGAGAAAGATATGCCGTCTTGGTCGCTGTGGAAATTCAGATGATACGTGAGGTACCGCCTTGTACCCCCAGGCGATTTTCTGATTTTATAATAAATAGCTAGGGTTTAGAGATATCTGGGGGAAGCAAAAAGGACAGAACGATAGGAAGGTATCCCGGGGGAACGTTAGTCCGGTTGGACTTTGGTAAATATTTTATTTCTGCTCTGTTGTATAACCTTGATGTGGTTGATGTGACTTTTAAATATTTTTATACTGTATTATACCAATATTCTTTAGACAGTATCTTCGGTCATCTGACGAAGTAAATCGTAGACTTTTTGTTCTAACATTATACGAGTATTTGGTAATATAAAGCTTAGCCAGTCATCCTAGAAGACCTAGGTAAACTGTAGGTTATTGTCTTTATTGTGATAGGTACCAGTATTAATTCTGTGTTACAAGGTTACTGAACGAGTAGTAAGGGTTAATTAAAAATTAACAAGTTAGGAATAGAGTGGTAATTCCTTTATTACTTAAGATCCCCTAGAAGCGTTTCTCAATTATCACACGTGTGGGTGTTGTGTCACGGTGAAGTGACTAGCATATTGTGTAAACTAGACACCTAGAGATTAACTAATTAAGTGATCAGTTCTGGGTTGTTATTATTGTTGTTATTAATTAACTACTGCGGCTGTACATTTGTCAGCGTAGGTTAATACAGATTCCAAAGTGTATTGTGTTTTGTTGTGTTTTCTAGTGAACTAAACGTGCTATAATAATATATACTTTATATAAGATCGTATATCTGATCATACCTAGAGACGAGCCAAAGCGGGTATATACCGCCTGTTACAGAGAGATCTCATAGATATACAGTTAGGAGAGATATTTGGAACAATCGGGGGCCGCTCGTCCAGGATCTGAAAAGGGACATGCATATTTAAAAAAGGTATGGTTTGTAATGGGGGCGGGCTTTATAAATATTTTACAAAATCAACTGCAGTAGCAACGTTGTGCACTAGACAATTACTT